>NC_057801.1:417048605-417064781 GCF_018294505.1 Triticum aestivum
CTCTTCCGCCGCCGCAAGCCTCTGTAGCCACCAAAAACCTCTCGGGAGCCCTTCCCGGCACCCTGCCGGAGGGGGATCCCATCACCGGTGGCCATCTTCATCATCCCGACGCTATCCATGACGAGGAGGGAGTAGTTCACCCTCGGGGCTGAGGGTATGTACCAGTAGCTATGTGTTTGATCTCTCTCTCTCTCTCTCTCTCATGTTCTCTCTCGTGTTCCATCTATGGCACGATCTTGATGTATCCCGAGCTTTGCTATTGTAGTTGGATCTTATGATGTTTCTCCCCCTCTACTATCTTGTGATGAATTGAGTTTCCCCTTTGAAGTTATATTATCGGATTGAGTCTTTATGAGAACACTTGATGTATGTCTTGCCGTGATTATCTGTGGTGACAATGGGATATCATGTGCCACTTGATGTATGTTTTGGTGATCAACTTGCGGGTTTCGTGACATTAGGAACCTATGCATAGGGGTTGGCACACGTTCTTGACTCTCCGGTAGAAACTTTGGGGCACTCTTTGAAGTACTTTTATGTTGGTTGGATGAATCTGAGATTGTGTGATGCATATCGTATAATCATGCCCACGGATACTTGAGGTGACAATGAAGTATCTAGGTGACATTAGGGTTTTGGTTGATTTGTATCTTAAGGTGTTATTCTAGTATGAACTCTTTTATAGATTGATCCGAAAGAATAACTTTGAGGTGGTTTCGTACCCTACCATAATCTCTACGTTTGTTCTCCGCTATTAGTGGCTTCGGAGTGACTCTTTGTTGCATGTTGAGGGCTTGTTATATGATCTATCTATGTTATTATTGTTGAGAGAACTTGCACTAGTGAAAGTATGAACCCTGGGCCTTGTTTCCTACCATTGCAATACCGTTTACGCTCACTTTTACCATTAGTTACCTTGCTGTTTTTATTATTTCAGATTACAAAAACCTATATCTACTATCTATTGTGCACTTGTATCACCATCTCTTCGCCGAACTAGTGCACCTATACAATTTGCCATTGTATTGGGTGTGTTGGGGACACAAGAGACTCTTTGTTATTTGGTTGCAGGGTTGCTTGAGAGAGACCATCTTCATCCTATGCCTCCTACGGATTGATAAACCTTAGGTCATCCACTTGAGGGAAATTTTCTACTGTCCTACAAACATGTGCACTTGCAGGCCCAACAATGTCTACAAGAAGAAGGTTGTGTAGTAGACGTCAAGCTCTTTTCTGGCGCCGTTGCCGGGGAGGTTAGCGCTTGAAGGTATATCTTTAGATCTTGCAATCGAATCTTTTTGTTTCTTGTTTTAGCACTAGTTTAGTTTATAAAAGAAAACTACAAAAAAATGGAATTGAGTTTGTCTCATACGCTTCGTCTTTTTAATATCTTTCGTGAGTATGAAGAAAAGGAAAATTGTGCTCAAGTGCTAGAAGAAGAATTACATAGAATTCTTGGCATAAAATATGTGAATGATGAGCATGATTGCAATGTTGTTAGTATGAATTCCTTGAATATCCATGATTCTAATGATATGCAAAGCTACAAGCTTGGGGAAGCTATGTTTGATGAAGATGATATTTTTTGTCCCCCGAGCTTTGATGAGCAAATTTACTATGATGATAGCATGCCTCCTACCTATGATGATTATATTGATGAAAGTGGGTTCGGAAGAGAGTCAACTTTAGGAAGTAGTGATCCCACTATTTTGGAGGATGTTAAATTTTATTGTGATGAATACGAAAGTGGATTTGGAAGAGTGTCAACTTTATTTAGTGATTCCACTATCTTGGGAGAGGTTTCAATCGATTATGATGAGAACGAAGTTGCTACTTATGATGATTATTGTGATGAAACTTATGCTATAAAAAGTAGTGATGATTATATTTACAAATCTTGTCATGATTATGATTACCCTTTTTCTGAACATTACTCTTTTAATGTGGAAACAATTTTTAGTGTTCAAGTCTCTTATGATACTCCCACTATTATTCATGAGAAGAATTATGCTTATGTGGAGAGTAGTGAATTTTCTATGCTTGTAGATCATGAAAGGAATGTTTTAGGTGCTGTTTATATTGTTGAATTCATTCATTATGCTACTGAAAATTATTATGAGGGAGGAATATATGCTTGTAGGAATTGCAATAATATCAAGTTTCCTCTCTATGTGTTGAAAATCTTGAAGCTATGCTTGTTTTACCTTCCTATGCTTGTTGATTATTGTTCCCATAAGTTGTTTGCTCACAAAATCCCTATGCATAGGAAGTGGGTTAGACTTAAATGTGCTAGTAATATGCTTCATGATGCTCCCGTTATGTTTCAATTCTTATCTTTTATGTGAGCATCATTGTCATCATCATGCCCAGCTAAAAGGCATTAAAGAAAAGCGCTTTTGTTGGGAGACAACCCAAATATTTATCCTTACTGTTTTTGTGTGTCCACATGATTATGCTACTGTAGTAATCATGTTTTATAGCTTTTGTTTAAATAAAGTGCCAAGTAAGACCTTTAGGATGGCTTACGGTGATAGTTGTGTTGATCCTGCTGAAAATCAGAAACTTTTGCACCCAGTAAATTAGTTTTGTTAATTCACAGAAACGTGATCCTGATCTGATTCTTTTTGATATGGATTGGTACACGAATTGCTTAGGACTTCCTAATTTGGTAGGATTTTTGGAGTTCCATAAGTATACGTTTGATACAGATTACTACAGACTGTTCTGTTTATGACAGATTCTGTTTTCTATGTGTTGTTTGCTTATTTTGATGAGTCTATGGCTAGTAAAATAGTTTATAAACCATAGATAAGTTGGAGTAGAGTAGATATTACACCAATATGAATTTAGAATGAGTTCATTACAGTACCTAAGTGGTGGTTTTATTTTCTTATACTAACGGAGCTTACGAGTTTTCTGTTGAGTTTTGTGTTGTGGAGTTTTCAAGTTTTGGGTAGAGATTTGATGGACTATGGAATAAGGAGTGGCAAGAGCCTAAGCTTGGGGATGCCCATGGCACCCCAAGGTAATATTCAAGGACAACCAAGAACCTAAGCTTGGGGATGCCCCGGAAGGCATCCCCTCTTTCGTCTTCGTTCATTGGTAACTTTACTTGGAGCTATATTTTTATTCACCACATGATATGTGTTTTGCTTGGAGCGTCATTTTTTTTTAGTATTAGATTTCTGTTATTTAGAATAATGTTTTGCATCTTTAGTTTCAATAAAGAAGTCAAGGATAGCCTTTGCAATGCTTATTTTGCTAGTATACATGTTGCTGTTTGAAAAACAGAAAGTTTACCGCTGTTGCAAAAATACCCTAGAAAAGTCAGAGAGTGGTATAATGTTGAATCTTTTTGAATATTGAGCTCTGATAAATTTATTACAGTGGGAATTTTAGTTCATAATTTTTGGAGTTAGGGAAGTATGATGACTCTTGCATTCTTTACAGACTGTACTGTTTTGGCAGATTGCTGTTATGGTTGCATTGTTTGCATATGTTTGCTTGTTTAATGATTCTATTTGAGGATAGGAGTATTAAATATGCAGAGGCATTTAGTATTCAATGTTGAATAATAATTTTAGTTATTTGTTACAGTAGAAAAAGGTAAGGTTTTGCATTGGTTTATACTAACCTATCTCACGAGTTTTGTTGAGTTTGTTGTGAATGAAGCTTTTGATAAAAAGAGAAACCATGATATGAGAGAAATTAAGGAGACACAAAAGTTCAAGCTTGGGGATGCCCAAGGCACCCCAAGATAATATTTCAAGAAGTCTCAAGCATCTAAGCTTGGGGATGCCCCGGTAGGCATCCCACCTTTCTTCTTCAACAACTATCGGTTAGTATCGGTTGAGCCTAAGTTTTTGCTTCTTCACATGAGTTGTGCTATCCTTGCAATGTAGTTTTATTTAGCTTTGCTTGCTGTTTGAATAAAGTATCAAGATCTTAAAATATTAAATGAGAGAGAGTCTTCGCATAGTTGCATAATTATTTAGCTACTCATTGACCTTCACTTATATCTTTCGGAGTAGTTTGTCATTTGCTCTAGTGCATCACTTATACATTTTAGAGCATGGTGGTAGTTTTATTTTGAAGAAATACATGAAGTCTCATACTTCACTTAGATTATTTTGAGAGTATTTAATAGCATGGTAATTTGCTTAATATTAATATACTTGGTATTCAAGATATGTGAAACTTTCTTATGAGTGTGTTGAATACTAAGAAAAGTTTGATACTTGATAATTGTTTTGAGATATGGAGGTAGTGATATTAAAGTCATGCTAGTTGGGTGATTATGAATTTAAAGAATGCTTGTGTTGAAGTTAGCAAGTCCCGTAGCATGCACGTATGGTTAAAGTTGTGTAACAAATTTGAAACATGGAGTGTACCTGGTGAGGGAGTCCTGGATTAGGGGGTGTCCGGATAGCCGAACTATCACCTTTGGCCGGACTCCTGGACTATGAAGATACAAGATTGAAGACTTCGTCCCGTGTCCGGATGGGACTTTCCTTGGCGTGGAAGGCAAGCTTGGCGATACGGATAGATCTCCTACCATTGTAACCGACTCTGTGTAACCCTAACCCTCTTCGGTGCCTATATAAACCGGAGGGTTTTAGTCCATAGGACGAACAACAATCATACCATAGGCTAGCTTCTAGGGTTTAGCCTCTCTGATCTCGTGGTAGATCTACTCTTGTACTACCCATATCGTCAATATTAATCAAGCAGGAGTAGGGTTTTACCTCCATCGAGAGGGCCCGAACCTGGGTAAAAACATCGTGTCCCTTGTCTCCTGTTACCATCCGCCTAGACGCACAGTTCGGGACCCCCTAACTGAGATCCGCCGGTTTTGACACCAACATTGGTGCTTTCATTGAGAGTCCTCTGTGCCGTCACCATCAGGAAGGATGCCTCGTCCCGTCTTTAAAGACAGCACTGTTGCTAAAGGAGCTTTGGCTATCGGCCAAACTCTCCGGGTAGGCGGTTTCCTTATGACCGTCTGTTCGGCCGCCGCGCGGACGATGACCTCTCGGGTCATCAAAAGCAATCTTCACGTTAACTCGGAACTCGCCGAGCAGTTAGATCCGATGGAGCTCTCTTCCTTAAACGAGCTCTTGGATCGCATCGCTGCCCTGGGAGTCACTACGGACTACAATCAGATTGGGCCTAAACCTGATTTGAGAGAGATTAACTCTCCCCAGGTTACCCACCACGTTGCTGTGGTAGAGGAACAATACGGCGACCCTTCTTCTATCTTAAGGACTAGCTATGTCTGGATTCCTGATCCCTCCATGCCGGATTCCCGCAGAGGGGAGGATGTCACTCAAGCCCTGAACCTAAAGTCAGGCAGCGGGCTAGATTCATTGGACAACATCCAAGAACCCAAGCTTCCAAGTTCGGAAACTTCTTGGCCCCTGAGTCTTAGATTCGACGGGGTTCCGAATTTAATTCCACCTGCCCACCCAAACATAAGCTATCTATCCCAAATTCGGCAAGAGCCCAGAGAAACAGTACACCATTACTGGGCCAGATTCCTCCTGGTCATGAACAGGATAAAGGATTGCCGTGAGGAGGACACAATTTCATTCTTCTGCAATAATTGCATGGACAAGGGAATCCTCAACGTCGTAAGTCGTCGTGAAATTACACGCTTCGCTGACTTGGCGTCCATAGTACGAAAGTACTGTGTGATGGAAAGCGCCTGGAAAACCGAAATCACTTTTTGGGACAATCCGGCCCTGAATACAACCCCAGTCCGAAATAAAAGGGTGCATCATCGCCAGGCACCTGGGTTAAATGCCAAAAAGCAAAAACCCTCTATAGGGCATGGAACCGTACTGGAAGGATGGCTCAATGGACCCTGAAAATTCATAGTACAGAGGGCGCCACTCCAACTCATAGCCTTAGAGCATGTTGGATACTATGGCAGGTGGCCAAAAGTGGCGAAGAGCTTTTAACTCCAGAGCACCAGCCCAGGGATACAAGTACGGTATTAACACTCTTCGAGACTTTCGCATCAAATAATATGCGGAAACGGACACTCCGCAGCCTTGCCGAAGTATACCAAGTAGCAACAATAAACCCATGGAGTGACACGGCTATTACCTTTAATGCCAGTGACGAACCTAAATTACGAACAGCCCGAGCACCAGCCGCATTGGTCCTCAGTCCGATAGTGGACGGCTTTCGCCTTACCAAGGTACTCATGGACGGTGGCAGCAGATTGAACCTCATTTACGAGGAAACCCTCCGAAAAATGGAAATAGACTGGAGCCGCATTGAGCGAAGCAGCACAACCTTTAGAGGAATAATCCCCAGTCGGGAAGCATGTTGTATAGGAAAAATCACACTGGATGTGGTGTTCGGCACACCGGATAACTACAGGTCCAAGGAGGTCACGTTCCAAGTGGCCCCGTTCAGCAGCGGATATCACGCTCTATTAGGGCGAGGGGCATTCACAATTTTTCAAGCTATACCCCATTACGGGTACATGAAGCTCAAATTGCCCGGGCCCAACGGAATCATCACTCTTGCTAGTGACCCGGACATAGCACTCCGCGCCGAAAATAAGACAGCCGCACTGGCCCTTGAGGCACTATCCGAAGCCCTAGCGGCCGAGGAACTCACTGCGCTGCGCTCCACGGTGAATAGGGACGATGTGATACTCGATAAGAGATCCAAGTCCACCTCCTTTAAACCAGCAGACGAAATAGTCAAATTCCAAGTCCATCCAACGGACCCTACAAAAACGGCCTCCATCGGGACACAATTAAACCCTGATGTAGACGCCGCACTACGAGAATTCCTATGCGAAAATTGGGACATTTTTGCCTGGCACCTTTCAGACATGCCAGGAATCCCACGCCGGCTGGCCGCGCACAGCCTAAACATCCTAAAAGGATTCAAGCCAGTCAAACAGGCTCTTCGGCGTTTCTCCGAACCCAAGAGGCAGGCCATGGGAGAAGAGCTAGCTAAATTATTGGAGGCCGGATTCATCAGAGATATAAAACATCCGGACTGGCTAGCAAACCTGGTGATGGTACCAAAGAAGGACAAATCATGGCGCCTATGCGTCGAGTTTAAGGACCTCAACAAGGCTTGCCCAAAGGATCCCTTCCCACTCCCCCGCATCGATCAAATTATCAACGCTACCGCAGGACACGATTCATTGTGTTTCCTCGACGCATACTCCGGCTATCACCAAATTAAGATGGCAGAGCCCGACCAGGCCGCAACGGCATTCATCACCCCATACGGCCCATTCTGCTTCAACACAATGCCCTTTGGGCTCAAAAACACCGGCGCAACATATCAGCGCATGATCCAGACATGTCTGGCAAACCAGATCGGCAAAACAGTGGAGGCATACATAGACGATGTGGTCATCAAAACCAAGCACGTCGAAACTCTAGTAGACGATTTGAGGCTCACTTTCGATTATCTCCGAACATATGACATTAAGCTTAACCCGGAAAAATGCGTTTTCGGCGTACTAGCCGGAAAGCTCTTGGGCTTCATTGTATCCGGTAGAGGAATTGAAGCAAACCCAGCCAAGATCCGAGCTCTGTCACAATTGGATATCCCAAAGGACCTCAAACAAATACAAAAATTGACGGGATGTGTGGCGGCTTTAAGCTGCTTTATCTCCCGTTTAGGAGAAAATGCATTACCCCTTTATCGCCTCCTCTGATGCACCGAACACTTCGGGTAGACGGATGCCACCACGGCCGGACTCGAAGAAATAAAAGCCATATTGGCAACAAACCCGGTCCTGGCCGTGCCCAACATGGGCGAACCAATGTGAGCGCAGTGCTCGTTGTCGAACGAGAAACGGACAGACACAAGTTCCCCCTCCAAAAACCAGTTTACTACGTGTCCACTGTCCTAACTCCATGAAAGTCACGGTACCCGCATTATCAAAAGATAGCGTACACGGTGTTCATGGCATCCCGGAAGCTGCGACACTACTTTCAAGAGTGTTCAATAACAGTAGCCTCTGAAGTACCTCTTAATGACATTATAAACAACCGCGACGCGATGGGCCGGATTGCCAAATGGGCCATTGAGCTCCTCCCGTTCGACATAACCTATAAGCCACGGCGAGCTATTAAGTCGCAAGTTTTGGCCGACTTCGTCGCCGAATGGACTGAAGCCGAACTCCCTAAAGAGTACGGCCCATATTCCAACTGGATCATGCACTTCGACGGCTCCAAAATGTTGGCTGGTCTGGGGGCTGGCGTCGTTTTGGCATCCCCAACCGGAGATACGGTTCAATATGTACTCCAGATAATGTATACGGACTCCAACAACGCAGCCGAATACGAGGCCCTTCTACACGGCCTCCGGATGGCAGTCTCCATGGGCAATCAATGCCTAGAGGTGCACGGGGATTCGAACCTCGTGATATCCTAAATAAATGGAGACTTCGATGCCAAGGATCTGGAAATGGCAGCTTATCGCAGCCGTCCTAAAAATGTCAGCTCGGTTTGAAGGGCTCGAATTTCACCATATAGCCCGGGATAACAACTAGGCAACAGAAGTATTGGCGCGCATTGGCGCAAGGCGCGATGCCGTCCCTCCCAACATCTTCCTAGAGAGGTTGTTCAAGCCATCCGTACTATGGTAGGGGGAATCCGGAAATAACAACCCGGACCCAACCGCACTGCCCGACACCGAACATTCTGACACAATTGGTGGTTCTGCCAACGAAGTAACATCTTCAGCCCACGTAATAATGGCAGTCATTTCCCCATGGACGGAACCATTCCAAGCCTACCTAACCAGGCAGGAACTTCCCGAGGACCAAAACGAGGCCCGCTGCATAGTGCAGCGATCTAAAGCCTATAAGGTCCATGAGGGAGAGATTTACAAGAAAAGCACAACTGGAGTCCTTCAAAGGTGTATCTCCGAAGAGGAAGGGCGGAATCTTCTGGCTGAAATTCATGCCGGACTCGGCGGGCACCACGCCGCAGCCCGGGCCCTTGTAGGCAAGGCCTTCCGTACATGATTTTATTGGCCGACGGCCCGGGCAGATGCTTAGGACTTAGTCCAATGATGCATCGGTTGCCAGCTCTTTGCTAATCAAAGCCACATGCCACCCACCGCCCTCAAAACTATACCCATAACCTGGCCCTTCACGGTCTGGGGGCTTGACATGGTTGGACCCCCTAAAGGAGGAACCCACAAGCAAAAATACCTACTGGTCATGGTGGATAAATTCACCAAATCGATAGAGGCCAAACCTGTTAAGACGGCCGAATCCGGACCGGTGATAGACTTCATATCAGGGGTCGTACACCGTTACGGCGTCCCCCATAGCATCATCACTGATAACGGCACGAACTTACGGCCGACAAGGTCAAACTCTGGTGCAAAAACATGGGCATCAAGCTCGACTATGCTTCAGTCTATCACCCTCAAACTAACGGTCAAGTCGAGCGAGCAAATGGTCTAATCATGAGCGGCATCAAACCCAGATTAGTGCGGTCCCTCAAGGAATCTAACACGCACTGCGTAGAGGAGCTTGACTCCGTACTTTGGGGGCTGCGGACCACTCCGAATCACACCACCGGATTTACACCACTCTTTATGGTATACGGCGCAGAGGCAGTTCTGCCCTGTGACATAATTCATGACTCACCTCGCATGCGCATGTACGAAGAAAGAGAAGCCGAGCTCGATCGGCAGGACAGTTTGGACGCATTGGAGGAGGAGAATGACGTGGCAAAATCCCGTTCCGCATTTTATCAACAACAAGCTCGAAGATATCAAAGCAGAGAAGTACGGGCCAAAACTTACAACGTTGGCGAGTTAGTTCTACGCCTGCCGGACAAGAAAAAGGACAAACTCAAGCCCAAATGGGAAGGTCCCTTTATCATCGACCAAGTCCTGACCGGTGGAGGTACCGTCTACGAGATGCATCGGATAACCGACTCGAGCCGAACCCATGGAATGCAGCCCGTCTCCGAAGATTCTACGCCTAGCGCCGGATTCTGAGTTCGTCTCCTTCCTCCGTCTATATTTTACATATTAGTTGTCTTCTGTTTCTCTCCTTCTCCCTCCTTTTCTATTACAGCCTTTGAAAGCTTGTTCGTGCATTGTTCGCACAAACTTGAAGCGCTATCCACGCTCATTATACCTGGGGTCTTCTTTAACAGAAGCTTATTTATACGGGCTCCATGCCCAACACATGTGTCACGCTTCCGCATGTACCTTTTATTCACCATTATATGCATCGATATGACTTAAGTTTAGGCCAAGCTGGGTTGCCTGGCTCCTGTGCTTACCCCTACGTTCCCGATTGTTTGGCTAGGTGGTAAAGGGAGCACCTCTGTGATTGTTACTGTCGGGTCAGCCGGATGTGTACCTCAGACTGGGTGAAGCCGAAAGCTAGCGTTCTTAAGGGAATATTTGATCGGTGAACAAAAATACGATTTAATACCTATTTATCTGCCCCCCAGATGTTGTTCTGCTTTTTTCGCAGTCCGGACATGCACTTTAGGGCATGCCTCGCAGGGAAAGGAACCCCTAACGGAACTATTCTCCCTAGAAGATGTTTCTTACTAACCATGTAATATAACATAACTAGTTGGGCACTTCTCTAATAAAGCACTAATGACCCCTATGTCTGGTCTCCGCACATGCCCTGGTTCTTATATAACCGCGAGGGTATCCGGACACACTCCGGACTATTGGGTCCCGAGGTTGAAGCAAAAAGGTCCGCTATGACAAACGATCTACAATCCGGCTAGAAGGCATTTTACATGTCATCTTAAATTACATAGTCAATTCGACTGATTGTATTCCTCTTCAATGCCATCTAATAGGTTGTCTAGTTTACAATCCTGCTGGGAATACTTTGCGGCCAACTCTACTTGGCCGTACACTAAGCTCACAGGGATCTCCTTCCCATCGGGCCCCACAGGTCCGACCTCGGCCATGTGGTTTGGGTCAGCCTTCGTGTACCGCGTCTTCACCATTGCCCAGTCCTCCCTGGTGCCTTGATGGCAGGCCAATATCTTCCATAATCGGAAGCGCCGCTGCACTCCCTGAAGCCTCTCTGCAAGCTCTCCAAGGCCTTCGGGCAGGGAGACAGATGGCCACAAGGCCTGGGCGATGCCTTTCATCACCTGCCGAACTCGTTCGTGCAGTTGTAAGAGCTCGGGAAGAAGGTCACCCGTAGAACCGGGCATTTCCTCTCCAGGACGACCTGTGAGCATACCTACAGACATAATTCTGTTAGTCGACTTCCTCGTCGAACTCTTTTTTCAAAGTTCGTTCAAGCACTTACTAAACATGCCGCGTCGAAGCCGCCGATTCTCGTCAACGGAGTCAGACATCTGGGCACGAACATCCTTTAGTTCCTCACCGAGCTGGGTGTTGGCATCTTGGAGATTATTTTTCTCCTGCCTCACCCTCGTAAGCACGTTCTCGCCGGCCTTTAACCGGCGCAAGAGCTGTTGCTTGTCCGGATCTACCCCGGCGCCATCTGCAATGTTATTGTCAGATTTATACACACGCCGCACCTCATAACATAATTATCCTTTGAAACGTATATTACCATAGGGGGTCTCTTTGGCTTCCCCGGTCACGGCTAGTGCGGCCTCAAGTTGGGCTTTGCACTCTTCAAGCTCCTGGGACAGTTGGATATTCTTTTCTGTAAGATCCTGCATAACAAATGATCCTTAAATCAGTTATTCTAACTATTTCAAGTCTCGGGGGCTACTGGCATATATAACTGTCAAATTTTCTCACCCGTATGTCTTTTACATATTGCTCCGTGGCTCTGGCTAGACCATCTTGAGCGGCACGGAGGTGCGCATCTCCTGAAGTGAAGGCATTCAATGCCTCTTGGGAGAAACATGTGTGACGAAGAACTGTCGGGCAGTGCATGTGATTCATGGCACTCTCCACCTCGGAGTTGGTGGCGGACAATCTGTCGGCATCCTCTGTCGGAGGAGCATCCGACGCACGCCGCGTGTTCGCCTCCGCTTCGGGACCTGGCTTTGGAGCCTGGCGAGCGGTGGATTGATTTGCAACCTCTCCGGATACAGTCCGGTGAGCGCTCTTCTTCCTGAGAAAGCACGAGCGTTATTATGCCTCCCAGGAATAAAACCTGGGAGTAAGATGACACGCCATACCGTTGCGCCGGCATTTCAATCTGGACTGCACTTCTTTTCAGCCTATTGGGCCTTGCTGTCCCTTGTTGACTAGCCGTCGCAGGCTCGGCCTTCCGCCTCAAGGACTTCCCCTGCGAAACACCATTGGTATACGGTGATCAAAAATAAGCACGGATGGGTCACTTTCAAAGTATTGGGACTTTGGTCTCAGTTACCTGCGAGGCCAGAAGTATTCCGGGGTAATCGGCTGTGATGGCGACCAAGGCATTATCGATACTCAGTTGGTGAAATACCCCATCAATCAGCTCCACCGATATGTCCGAATCCTCTTGGGAGGTCGGATCGAGGAACCTTTCCGGATCCTTGGGTTGTGGAGGCGGGTTTTTATGTCCTTTACGGCCTGGCGCAGTTCCTGCGCCGAAATCACAAAATGAGATACTTGACTATGGGAATATAGATCGGATAGGCAAAAAGAAATGTCCGCTTACCTAGCTCAGAGGATTGTACATAGAAAATCTGTCCTGTGGATTGACACGGAGAAATTCCTCCTCTTCTCCCTTGTACAATGCGGACAAGATCTTCATCAGATCGGCAACCGATCCCGGCCCCTTACGGCCGTAGCGGGTGGCATCATCCTCCCCGTTGAAATCCCACATGGGGTGGCCTCTATACTGGAGCGGCTGCACCCCCCCGCATAATGCATGTGTCCATGACCCCGATCATGGTCAGTCTGGAATGAGCTAACAACCTTATCCGGCTCATCAGGTAAAGGACGTCCCTGTCGTTTTCCCGCTGAGGGCTCCGTGGACGCCAGCTTAGGCGTTTCTTCAAAGGAGCATTATTAAACTCAGGGAGGCCGACCCGAATAGGGTCTGGAAGGGGGGCATCTTCTATATAAAACCATGCCGAAGGCCAGTCTTCGGACGCCTTCTTCGGGGTTCCGGATAGATATCCGGTCCCGGCGATGCGCCATAGTTCGACTCCGCCCACTTGATATATTGACCCCTCTTGAGAACAGGGCATAAGGCAGAACAGCTTCTTCCACAGCGCAAAATGAGCCTCGATGCCCAAAAACAGCTCGCAAAGGGCCACAAAGCACGCAATATGCAAAATGGAGGCAGGCGTAAGGTTGTGCAACTGGAGGCCGTAGAACTCCAGGAGTCCCCCGGAGAAACGGATGAATTGGAAATCCGAGCCCTCTTATCAAATAAGAGACAAGGCATACCTGCTCTCCTTTGGAGGGGCTGGGGACGCTCTCCGCTTGCTTTCTGCCCTTATAGGTGGCGAGTCCGGCTCGAACCGGAACCATGAAGGCTGGGGGAAGAAATCCCTTGGTTTGGAGCGCCACTAGCTCACTGTGCGGGACGGAGCATCTCTCCCAATCTCCAGGCTGAGGGCTGGGAGGGCGAGAGGAGGAGCCGTGTCGACTGTCCATGATGGAATGGATTTCTGTCAGATGCACTCTGATGAATGCTCACGAAGGGAGGATGGTGTGATTCGGATCTAGATCCTCATCTCTTTTATAGGCAGCTCATTTGTGCAGCTAGGGGGGTAAATGTAAAAATACCCTAGCTTTTCGCATTCGTTCAACACGTGGAAGATGGCCATTATTGGGCGTGGAAGCCGAGGAGCGCAATATTTACAAGAAGCCAGACGCTATTCAACAAGTACACAGGATTTGGAGAAGAACCCGCCTTGCAATGTCGAAGACAATCTACGCGCCAGACTCATCGCCATTGAAGCCTGGTTCGGGGGGTACTGACGGAGTCCTGGATTAGGGGGTGTCCGGATAGCCGAACTATCACCTTTGGCCGGACTCCTGGACTATGAAGATACAAGCTTGAAGACTTTGTCCCGTGTCCGGATGGGACTTTCCTTGGCGTGGAAGGCAAGCTTGGCGATACGGATATGTTGATCTCCTACCATTGTAACCGACTCTGTGTAACCCTAACCCTCTTCGGTGCCTATATAAACCGGAGGGTTTTAGTCCGTAGGACGAACAACAATCATACCATAGGCTAGCTTCTAGGGTTTAGCCTCTCTGATCTCATGGTAGATCTACTCTTGTACTACCCATATCGTCAATATTAATCAAGCAGGAGTAGGGTTTTACCTCCATCGAGAGGGCCCGAACCTGGGTAACAACATCGTGTCCCTTGTCTCTTTTTACCATCCGCCTAGACGCACAGTTCGGGACCCGCTACCCGAGATCCGCCGGTTTTGACACCGACACCTGGCTTGTGCATCCTTATGAGTGGCGATCGGGGACGAGCGATGGTCTTTTCCTACCAATCTATCCCCCTAGGAGCATGCGCGTAGTACTTGATTTTTCATGGCTTCTAAATTTTTGCAATAAGTATATGAGTTCTTTTTACTAATGTTGAGTCCATGGATTATACGCACTCCCACCTTTCCGCCTTTGCTAGCCTCTTCGGTACCGTGCATTGCCCTTTCTCACCTTGAGAGTTGGTGCAAACTTCGTCGGTGCATCCAAACCCCATGATACGATACGCTCCATCACACATAAACCTTCTTATATCTTCCTCAAAACAGCCACCATACCTACCTATCATGGCATTTCCATAGCCATTCTGAGATATATTGCCATGCAACTTCCACCATCATCATCATCATGACATACATTACTTTTGTCATATTGCCATTGCATGATCTTGTAGTTGACATCGTATTTGTGGCAAAGCCACCATGCATTATTTTCCATACATGTCACTCTTGATTCATTGCACCATCCCAGTACACCGCCGGAGGCATTCATATAGAGTCATATCTTGTTCTAAGTTTCGTGTTGTAATCCTTGTGTTGTAATCAATAGAAGTGTGATGATCATCATTATTAGAGCATTGCCCAAATAAAAAAAGAGAAAGGCCAAAAAGAAGAAAAGAAAGGCCCAAAAAAAAGAAAATAAAAAGGGCAATGCTACTATCTCTTTTTCCACACTTGTGCTTCAAAGTAGCACCTTGTTCTTCATGTAGTGAGTCTCATATATTGTGCTTCAAAGTAGCACCTTGTTCCCCATGTAGTGAGTCTCATAAGTTGTCTTTTTTATACTAGTGGGAATTTTTCATTATAGAACTTGGTTTGTATATTCCTACGATGGGCTTCCTCAAATGCCCTAGGTCTTCATGAGCAAGCGAGTTGGATGCACACCCACTAGTTTTCTTTTGTTGAGCATTCATAGCTCTAGTGCATCCGTTGCATGGCAATCCCTACTCCTCATGTTGACATCAATTGATAGGCATCTCCATAGCCCGTTGATTATCCTCGTCAATGTTGAGACTTTCTCCTTTTCTGTCTTCTCCACACAATCCCCATCATCATAATCTATTCCACCCATAGTGCTATATCCATGGCTCACGCTCATGTATTGCGTGAAGGTTGAAAAAGTTTGAGATTATTTAAGTATGAAACAATTGCTTGGCTTGTCATCGGGGCTATAGAAGTTGGGAACATCTTTGTGTGATGAAAATGAAGCATAGCCTAACTATATGATTTTGTAGGGATGAACTTTCTTTTGCCTTGTTATTTTGAGAAGACATGATTGCTTTGATTAGTATGCTTGAAGTATTATTATTTTTGTGTCAATATGAACTTTTGTCTTGAATCTTTCGGATCTGAATATTCATATCACAATTAAGAAGGTTCACAATGAAATTATGCCAAAGTATCACTCCGCATCAAAAATTCTTTTTTATCATTTACCTACTCGAGGACGAGTAGGAATTAAGCTTGGGGATGCTTGATACGTCTCCAACGTATCTATAATTTTTGATTGCTCCATGCTACTTTATCTACTGTTTTGGCCAATATTGGGCCTTATTATCCACTTTTATATTATTTTTGGGACTAACCTATTAACCGGAGGCCCAACCCAGATTTGATGTTTTATGCCTATTTCAGTGTTTCGAGGAAAAGGAATATCAGACGGAGTCAAAACGGAACAAAATCAACTGGAGAAGTTATTTTTGGAAGGAAAGCAACCCAGGGAACTTGGAGTGCACGTCAGGGGAGATACGGGCTGCCCACGAGGGTGGGG